>NC_091218.1:23931781-23956781 GCF_040958095.1 Procambarus clarkii | reverse complement strand
TAAATAAATATGAGGCTGGTTGCTCACCCTTTTCAAAGTATTATCGATCTATTGCTCCGCTTTGCAGACACGTATCACAATTCACCATTTTATATAATTTTGTCTAGACCACGACAAATTAAATGGACGCATGATAAATATACATTGATTCAAATTACCAATGTTACTAATTAATCTGTCAGGTAGACTATGTTGCTATCAGAAGATATACGTGTTTAAGCTTACCGTCTTTGTATAGATGTGACAGCGTGTTACTGAGTGTCAACATATGCTACAAATTCCCAATTACTCTGCATATTAATTAGAGTATCTTGTATGACTAAACTAGCTTCGTATTTTGGTGCGTTAAAGGAAATTGTTAAGAATTGCCAATCAATTTACTTGTCAGAGCTTTCCAAATACTTATTTTTATGACAAATATTTTTGCGTATATTGTTCTCCCACATGCATATATTAATGTATTATAACCTGTGCTAGAGGGAGTATCATAATTTATGTCTGAATAACTTGCTAAAGAGGCGTTTAATTGCTTGTTAGAAATTCATTAGTTAGTAATCATTCTCTCTCTTCAAAATAGCTGCTGGACCAAGCTGCCAAACGCCACACACACACAGTATATTGTATGCCTTTGTAAACACACATCAATCACATTCAATGGCTGAGTTCTTAATAACCAACTGTGCTTTATGAAGATAAGATAATTATCAGAAGAAAGCGCCAAGCCAAAGTGACTATATAGCTCTTGGAAGGGATACGAGGACAGGGGAGCTAAGATATTAGGACAGGATGAAAAAACGGTGAATCACCTGTAAGTAATTCCTTGATCAAAGACGTCAGAAAGATCGTAGCTCCATGACCAACATTCCAGTGTGTTTACTTGTGTTTTAAAGAGGTCTTATATTGTTGAGAATGGTTATGTTTCAACCACGTTATTGTGACAAACCCAAATACATGAAAAAGATAAAGTAAACCTTTCGCTCAGTCCAAAACCCTTATCAAGTCAATGGGGATCCAGGACGGACCGAAACCTCCCTTGCTAAGGCTGCAGTAAATAAAGACAGTATTGAATGGAATCTTGAGTTATCAAATAGGTCCCTTAAAAGTGTCATTAGACGAGAACTCCTAGATGGATTTGAAGAAAGTAGAACAGTGCAAACTGGAATTAGTAGGTCCATTGTTCATCACAATGAAATGTGTGAAGTAAAACATGTGTATGGGGCAAGTAACAAAGTCAGTAGACTAACAGATGTTGTCACAGCTCGTATAAGACTTGGCTACAAGTATCTCTGGCAGTTCGGCTTGTATAGGGATCTAGATGAAGTAAAGTGTAAAGTGTGTGGACATAGGCAGGGACACACACTCGAACACTATATCTTGGATTGTTGTAAAATTGAGCCTTTTAGAGATAAATCTAAGCTCACTCTGTATGATATGGCAATCTATCTTATTACCATGGATAAATTACCTGAAATCCTTGCACTGTACCCACATTTTGCTTCCAGTAGATGAACGACATATGAGATTCAGAAACAAGTAGTGTATTGTGAGGACTAATAATAAACAGAAGCTCCCCTATGACTCTGTAATATCCCCATTGGCCAAACTATTATGTATTAACGACAAGACCTACCATTAATGTATGATGACTTACTGTAAATATGTAGCTCTTGTAATAGCACTTTCTCTGTAACTAGCTGACATTGTATCTATAAGGTGTGAAGGATTGAAGAAATTGTTTATGTAATAATCTAAGATGAGGTCTGATAAAGACCTTTTGTGCCCTCTGTAATGCTTTTGCGCTACCGCTCACAGGATGAGTATGGGGTGCACAATAAACTAGCCGCCTTCGGCGGCAACAATCAAAATCTCACTTTCTTTTTTTCATGTATGTGAGTTAGATTATATGATCAAGCCACGTTATTGTGATTTGTTCTTGACAATATAAGCCCTCTCTAAAACACAAGTAAACACACAGGAATGTTGATTATGTTGGTGCGATCTTCTCGACGTTTTTGATCAGCAAAGAATTACATGCAGGTGAACCTGGAGCGAAGTGGCTGCCGTTGTCGGCTCACAACCGGTTTAACCAGTCTGGGCAAGACATTTGGACACCTTTCCTTATTTCTAAGATTGGGAGGTATTTACTCCACAAGGGGGAAGACAAGTCCAGGAATCGGGAAGTGAGAAATTTGGAAGTGGATATAACATCAGAGACAAACCGGAGTAGGGAAGCATCGGCAGCATACGGGACACTAGAACATAGATTAGGAACCTAAGCAAGTCTCTTCCAAGGCAATCAGAATATTTGTTAAACCAGTACGGTAATATGAACCATCGGCGTGGAACACACGTCATGTGAAGCATAAGTACATAATTTTTTTTAATTAATCACTGCCTCCTCCTGGCTTGACACCAGTGACTCCCCCTGGCTTGATGACGAGTGACTGGCTTCATCCTCCGAAAACTTTCACCTCCTTTATACATCTCGACTTCATTAATCGGGTTATTACCTGAAGGTCTCCTGACTCGCCTCTGCGAGCCTCTCATCCCGCCCTCTTAGTCGGGTATTTGACTTCATCTCCCTAAACTCTAATAGACCTGTCATTTCCACTACCTTTCAATCAGTTTCTTAATACATTACCCTTGCAATCAACCGTGAAATTGGATTTGCGTAATCAAGTCTCCTTGACTCTTGGTAAATCTGGAAGAACGTTAGATCACTAGATTTTCTCAGTAATATACCGTATTTGCCGGGTGATAGGACGCAAGCTTTTCAAAAGAAACGCAAAATTATCCTTCGTCTGATGCGCGCAGGTGAGAACCAGGCTGCAGGTAAGAGGCGGCTAGCTAGTATGATGCTGATAAATACTAAATTGTTACTTTTTGGTTTTTACTAAATATTCTTATAAAATTGTGGTGCACACGTAAAATACGGGTGTCTCCTTGTGATATAAGGGTGCACACTTGTAAAATAGGGGTGAGTCTTTGTAAGATTGGGGTGTTAAAATCGCCCTCTCCAAGACATAAGTATCCTTGGTGGTCGGTCACTATGCTAGATATATCGATAAGGCCGCGGCTACTTTACCAGTCAATCTATAGTATCTAACTTTGAGGTTATCTTAAGATGATTTCGGGATTTAGCGTCCCCGCGGCCCGGTCCTCGATCAGATCTCCTTTTTGTTACACATCCCCCGGGAAGTAGCCCGTAGCAGCTGTCTAACTCCCAGGTACGTATTTACTGCTAGATAACAGGGGCATCAGGGTGAAAGAAACATTTTGGCCATTTGTCTCCGCCTCCACCGGGGATCGAACCCGGAACCTCGGGATTACGAATCCGATGCGCTGTCCACCCAGCTGTCAGGTGCCCGTATGTCAGTATACGTATACTTTGTATATGCGAGGAAAAGGAGGATGCACACTGATATATACCTATACTTGGACCGGGATGGTTGGGCTTAACATGTATGGACCTCGAGGGCGTGAACCCCTAAGCTCAAGACCGGTCACCACGATAGGTTCACCGGGAGATGGAACAATGTACACCGAAGTATATTATATACCGAGAGATGTAGTCAACAAGTCATCTGGAGTCTGGGGAAAGCAATGTGGATTATCTATTCTATAATGACCAGCGATCCATTATATCTTTACGCCAGATATCAATGCTTGTGAGCCCATTCACAAGTGATAATACTTATGCTAAACACCGTTTGCTGTGGTTGTTTTGCGATGCCGATATTCGTCCCGACATTCAGTGGAAGTGGATGTAACTTATTAAGAAGTGAGTTTACCTCGACAGTGTAGGTAGGCAACAGTCCTTACAAGCTACAGTAGAATTTACAGGTAATTATGGTCTTATTTACGAGAGTACGTTGTTGAGAAAGATGCCAAGCAGTATCTTGGACAGCTACGAGTGACTTCGTGTTATTCTAGTGCAGAGGCAAGAACTTATCTTGAAAGCCCCATATTAATCAACCTCAATATGCATGGAACTAATTTTTGTGCATGTGCTGCCTTATTCAAGAATAAGAAATATATATTATTCAAGAATAAAAACACGTATTATAAATTTTACACCGAAGAACACAAATTATACGGAATACAACACACACACATTAAACAAACGTGTGCCTATCCTCGTTCAAGTTCAAGTTCAAGTATGTTTATTGAGACAAGAAAGAAATACATCTCAAAGGGATAGAGTAGCTTAGGCTATTTCTACCCCCAGCCTACCCTCGTGTACCCGCCCTCCACTGCCACATACGACAGGGACGCTACGTCGCCGTCACTGACACACAACTACAGATAAAACATCTTGCAGTCATCGGCCCACTGGGCGGGAAGCTGCTCCTCCACTCTCCTCCTTCAGCCCCCCCCCCCCCCCCCCCCCCGGCACAGTACGGGGACCCAACAGCTGGCGAGACACTACGACGGTGAGGCCACATTATTAAGGCAACAGTTCCTGTCATTAGTCGTGGCTGAGAGCCAGGCGGACCCGGTGGAGAGCAGGGTAGGAAATTGTATTTGGTGGGGGGGGGGGAGGATTTTGACGGAGAGGGGGAAGGCGGGGTTTGTTAGCGGGAGGATAGGGGTTGGTTTGTTAGAGAGGGAGGGAGGGAGGGAGGGAATTATCAAGGGAAAGCACCAAGCCATTACGACTATATAGCACTGGGAAGGGATCAGGATAAGGATTTAGGATGGGACGGGGGAAAGGAATGGTACCCAACCATTTGGACGGTCGGAAATTGAACGCCGGCCTGCATGAAGCGAGTCTTGTTGTGCGGGAAGAGAAGGCAGGGATGGTTGTTTTGTTGGAGGGGGGGAGAGGGTTCTTATTGCACTGGGAGAGGAGGGTGGAAGAGGGTTCTTGTCAGTGGGGAGGGAGAGTGCCAGTGGGGGAGGAATTAGGGAAGGAAACTGTTAATTGAGAGACGGGAGAGGAAGAGTGTCATGGAGTAGGAGAGATGAGGAAAAGTGTCAGGAAATAAGAGTGAAAGGGTATCAGGGGAGGAAGTAGTAAAGCATCAAGAGAGGAAGTAGTAAAGCATCAGGGGAGGGAGTATAAAGCATCAGGGGAGGGAGTAGTAAAGCATCTAGGGAGGGAGTAGTAAAGCATCAGGGGAGGAAGTAGTAAAGCATCAGGGGAGGGAGTAGTAAAGCATCAGGGGAGGGAGTAGTAAAGCATCAGAGTAAGTTAAAGCATCAGGGGAGGAGTAGTAAAGCATCAGGGAGGGAGTAGTAAAAGCATCAGGGGAGGAGGTAGTAAAGCATCAGGGAGGAAGTAGTAAAGCATCAGGGGAGGAGTAGTAAAGCATCAGGGGAGGGAGTAGTAAAGCATACAGGGGAGGGAGTAGTAAGCATCAGGGGAGGGAGTAGTAAAGCATCAGGGAGGGAGTAGTAAAGCATCAGGGAGGGAGTAGTAAAGCATCAGGGGGAGGGAGTAGTAAAGCATCAGGGGAGGGAGTAGTTAAAGCATCGGGAGGGATTATAAACATCAGGGAGGGAGTAGTAAAGCATCAGGGAGGGAGTAGTAAAGCATCTAGGGGAGGGAGTAGTAAAGCATCAGGGGAGGGAGTAGTAAAGCATCAGGGGAGGAAGTAGTAAAGCATCAGGGGAGGAGTAGTAAAGCATCAGGGGAGGGAGTAGTAAAGCATCAGGGGATGGAGTAGTAAAGCATCAGGGGAGGAAGTAGTAAAGCTTCAGGGGAGGAAGTAGTAAAGTATGAAGGCCGGTGAGGAAACGGTCGGGTTCATGGGTAAGGTGGCACATAATTCCTTCCTGAAGGTCACCGAGGCCCGTGCTCCAGCTTCCTGTGCATTTCGCGTCTCTGAATAAAATATTTATAAAAAACCTTCCAATATTACCCCAAGTCTTGGGTCAAATGAAAAGAAACCACTCGACTGTTAAAAGTTTTAAGCTAGAACCCGCTTGTTTATTAACTTGAATTGGTCGGTACAGCGAAGACCTAGCTTCTTGTACCACCACCACAAGCAACCCAACACAACCACAGCACCAAACTCAACCACAGCACCCAACACCACCCCAGGACCCAACATCACCACACCACCCAGCATTTAGTAATCATTAGAACCTTTTATACCGCACGTAATCCCCAAATATTCGACAACATCCAGGAGGACATAACATGGGCGTCCAATAGCCAAGGTCTCCTCTCCCTGTTGTTTACTGCTCAATGTCAAAACATTCAAATAGACTTTACACTACACTACACCACCACTACAGATTTGTTCATTCAAATAGATTACCTCGTCCACGAATTTGAGGACATGTCACTCTATGTTTCCCTAGTCACATTTCATTACTTTTAGTGCGTCTTTCTTAGTATGGACGCACCAAAAGGCCAGCGAACCAGCTGTTAATTGCAATGATCTCTGATGTAATGGGGAACACGCCGAGGGCCATGTTACGGACGTAGTTCAGTAGTCACTTCCCGGATGGTTGGTGGGGGTGTAAGTACCGTAAACTGCCTTGAGGTAGACCTGAGGCCACAGTAGTCATGGTGGAGTAAACTCCATGAACCCTCCTCGGTAGCCCGTGACCCGGAACCATCCAGCGAGCAACAACACGCCGGCCCATCATGCCTGTTGTTCCTTTCGCACTTTTGCATACAAATTGCGTATTTTGCATATGGAGACCAGTAAAAATAAAATTATGATTTCAGTATCAAGTGTAGTGTGCTGCACAGACGCTGCCATACACATAAACAAAATATACGTGCATACACAGGGGAGACATGATTACGATATACAAACTACTCATTGGAATCGTTAGGGTCGAAAATGATAGGGTCTTTGACAGGGTTACTAGGTACACAATTAAAAGTACTGTTGATTTCATTGCTCTTGTTGTGGGTGGTGATGGTGGTAACGGGTGTTCTTGTGGTGATTGCAGTATATTTTATTGCTGGTGGTTGTGGTTGTGGTAGGTACAAGTGGTGATTGGTGCTTTTGAAGCTTTTAGCAATAGTGATCACAGTGTTGGGTGCTGCTGTTGTTCTCGGAGATGGGTTGTTATTTTTAGTGATGGTGTTGGTAGTGGGTGTTGATAGTGATGGATGTTGTTGATGGTGTTAGGTGTTTTTTGTTTTTTTTGTTTTTTTTAAACGGAGATGTTTACTATTGTTATCAGTGTACTCACCTAGTTATGCTTGGTTGAGTTCCGGCTCTTTGGTCCCGCCTCTCAACTGTCAATCAACTGGTGTACAGATTACTGAGCCTACTGGACTCTTAGCATATCTACATTTGAAACTGTATGGAGTTAGCCTCCACCACATCACTGCCTAATGCATTCCATCTGTTAACTACACTGACACTGAAAATTTCTTTCTGACGTCTCTGTGGCTCAAATGGAACTCAGTTCCCACCTGTGTTCCTCGTGTGTGTACCACCTGTGTTAATAAACTATTTTTCAACTCTATCAATTCCTCTGAGAATCTTGTATGTGATGATCATGTCTCGCCTAACTTTTCTTCCAGCGACGTGAGGTTCAGATCTCAGTCTCTCCTCGTAGCTCATACCCCTCAGCTCGGGTACTGGTCTGGTGGTATACTTTTGAACTTTCTCCAATCTAGTCTTGTGCTTGACTAAGTACGGAATCCATGCTGGGGCTGCATACTCCAGGATTGGTCTGACAGTGGGTGTGGTGTGGGTGTGTGGTGTGGGTGTGTGTGGGTGTGTGGTGGGTGTGTGGTGTGTGTGTGTGTGTGTGTGTGTGTGTGTGTGTGTGTGTGTGTGTGTGTGTGTGTGTGTGTGTGTACTCACCTAATTGTACTCACCTAATTGTGCTTGCGGGGGTTGAGCTCTGGCTCTTTGGTCCCGCCTCTCAACCGTCAATCAACTGGTGTACAGATTCCTGAGCCTATTGGGCTCTATCATATCTACATTTGAAACTGTGAATGGAGTCAGCCTCCACCACATCACTTCCTAATGCATTCCATTTGCTAACTACTCTGACACTGAAAAAGTTCTTTCTAACGTCTCTGTGGCTCATTTGGGTACTCAGCTTCCACCTGTGTCCCCTTGTTCGCGTCCCACCAGTGTTGAAAAGTTCGTCCTTGTTTACCCGGTCGATTCCCCTGAGGATTTTGTAGGTTGTGATCATGTCCCCCCTTACTCTTCTGTCTTCCAGTGTCGTGAGGTGCATTTCCCGCAGCCTTTCCTCATAACTCATGCCTCTTAGTTCTGGGACTAGTCTAGTAGCATACCTTTGGACTTTTTCCAGCTTCGTCTTGTGCTTGACAAGGTACGGGCTCCATGCTGGGGCCGCATACTCCAGGATTGGTCTTACATATGTGGTGTACAAGATTCTGAATGATTCCTTACACAGGTTCCTGAACGCCGTTCTGATGTTAGCCAGCCTCGCATATGCCGCAGACGTTATTCTCTTTATGTGGGCTTCAGGAGACAGGTTTGGTGTGATATCAACTCCTAGATCTTTCTCTCTGTCTGTTTCATTAAGTACTTCATCTCCTATTCTGTATCCTGTGCCTGGCCTCCTGTTTCCACTGCCTAGTTTCATTACTTTGCATTTACTCGGGTTGAACTTCAACAGCCATTTGTTGGACCATTCACTCAGTCTATCCAGGTCATCTTGTAGCCTCCTACTATCATCCTCTGTTTCAATCCTCCTCATAATTTTTGCATCGTCGGCAAATCATCGTGTGTGTGTGTGTGTGTGTACTCACCTAGTTACTCACCTAGTTGTGTTTGCGGGGGTTGAGCTCTGGCTCTTTGGTCCCGCCTCTCAACCGTCAATCAACAGGTGTACAGATTCCTGAGCCTATCGGGCTCTGTCATATCTACACTTGAAACTGTGTATGGAGTCAGCCTCCACCACATCACTTCCTAGTGTGTGTGTGTGTGTGTGTGTGCGCGCGCGCGCGTGTCGGGAGAGATAAGCGGGCTCCCACGTACACACATAATGTCTTGTCTTCTGGAAGACAGAAGAGTAAGGGGAGACATGATCACTACCTACAAACTTCTCAAAGGAATTGACAGGGTAGATAAGGATAAACTGTTTAACACGGGTGGAACACGAACAAGGGGACACAGGTGGAAAATGAGTACCCAAATGAGCCACAGAGACGTTAGAAAGAACTTTTTCAGTGTTAGTTAACAGATGGAATGCATTAGGCAGTGATGTGGTGGAGGAAGACTTGATACATAGTTTGAAATGTAGATATGATGAGAGCCCTCTAGGCACAGAAATCTGTACACCAGTTGTTTGAGAGTTGAGAGGCGGGACCAAAGAGCCAGAGCTCAGCCCCCGCAAGAACAACTAGGCGAGTACACACACAGACACATCGAGATCGAAAGATAGACCCTACACACCGTTTTCTATAATCCTGGAGAACGTTTAGGACTAAAATATATTTGCTGTCGAGTTAATAATCACTTCCGGTGGCCTTAATAACCTTCCGGGGTCGACAGGCCTAAAAACCCAACACTAAACCAACCAGGGGAGCATACAGGACGCTAGATTGTACTAGACTTATTAGCAGATAAGATTTGAGAACAAAACATAAATACTTCATGCTGACGCGAGGTTGTTGATGGTCCGGACACGGAGACCAAAGGTGTGAGTTAAACATCAGCCAAATTTAATTCTGCAAACTAAATTTGGCTGATGTTTAACTCCTCTGGTCTCCGTGTCCGGACCATCAACAACCTCGCGTCAGCATGAAGTATTTATGTTTTGTTCTGAAATCTTATCTGCTAATCTTGTACGATTTGCTCACTTATGCGATTTTCGACTAATTCGACTGGAACTGATCACGAAATTCTTTGTAATAAAGTCGTTAATTTATTTACATTCATTTCAAGAAATGCTTTGATTTATTATCAACGAAATATATAGGTGTGGGTTACAAGAGAGTCTTGTGACTCACGTAGATTAATTTAAGCTAGGCGATGAGTCACAATAATATGGCTGAAGTATGTTGACCAGACCACACACTAGAAAGTGAAGGGACGACGACATTTCGGTCCGTCCTGGACCATTCTCAAGTCAATTGTGACATAATCGACAAACTAACACAATCGACTTGAGAATGGTCCAGGACTGACCGAAACGTCGTCGTCCCTTCACTTTCTAGAGTGTGGTCTGGTCAACAACTTAAGCTAATGTACCTTTACATCAAAATAAGTAATAACAACGTAGCAATATAAGCATTAAAGAGGCAAAAGTGTACTAATGTAGTGTATATTAATGTGTGTGTAATGTATTAATGTAGTGTGTATTAATATGTGTAATGTACAAATGTAGTGTGTATTAATGTGTGTAATGTACAAATGTAGTGTGTATTAATGTGTGTAATGTACAAATGTAGTGTGTATTAATGTAGTGTATATTAATGTGTGTAATATACATATGTGGTGTGTATTAATGTGTGTAATGTACTAATGTAGTGTGAATTCATGTGTGTGTTTAATGTACTAATGTAGTGTGTATTAATGTGTGTAATTATTGATGTAGAGTGTGCGCAGAACAGGGATTTGAAAAGTTCAGTAAAAATCTGAGAAATTAGTCAGTGAAGAACCAGTGGGATTCAGTAAGGTTGCATCACATTACAGCAAGTAGAAAAGACTGGCAAGAAAGAGTATTTGCTGCAAATTGCATTAACTGGCTTAAAGAACGCCTGCGACACGAGAACAGATAATGCCTCTGGAGAGTAACGAGCTTGTCTGGAGTTAGTGGAATGGTTAGCCTGACGTAAAAATATTCGAGACAGCCAACAGGGACTCCGGGCAATTGGAACAACAAGACTCTTGCCGGCTGCCAGTTACACAGCCTTGTTACCTAGCCAGGGACCACTTATCTGCAGGTCACACAGGAAATGCGACAGTAGGTTTAGATTGTGGGGAGTTTGAGGAGTAATGGGTCGGAAAAAGGGAGAGATGGGAGAATTGTAGTAGAATGTTTGCAGTTAGGGAGTGTGGTTGGCTGGTTAGGGAGAGCTTATACGTTAGGCAGGAATGATCGGGCGAAATACCTGCAGATACCTTAGTGGGGCTCCAGAGAAGCTTTACAGTCTCAGTTATGTACCGGTTAGGTACTTCTGAGATCCTTATTGTGGGCATCTATGGCCTGGTTGCTAGGGTAACGGTCTCTTA
Organism: Procambarus clarkii; assembly: GCF_040958095.1. Lineage (NCBI taxonomy): Eukaryota > Metazoa > Arthropoda > Malacostraca > Decapoda > Cambaridae > Procambarus > Procambarus clarkii. The sequence continues at coordinate 23,945,649 of NC_091218.1, read as the reverse complement.
CTTTTCAGACCCGGGTTCGACTCTCCAATGATCCAAGTGAATGAAAAGATACTCAAACGGCAATATTAGCGCCTTGGTAAGTGAAAATCTGTCCATTTTACGTGAAAAAATATATACTCTGGATGCAATTCCAGATTGCCAGCGCAATGGGCTAACTGCATAATGATTGTGTAAATATTGTGTTTAGTTTCATATACACGAACGTTGTAGTTTTATGTTGGAGCAGAACGATACAGGTTTGATGTGTGTGTGTGACTCTTTGACTTCTTTGTCTGCTGGACTCTCAACACTGTCTACCAGGCACTCTATACCGTCTACCGGGCACTCTATACCGTCTACACTATCTACAAAGTCGACAATGTCTACCGAGCACTCTACACAGCTGTACTGAGTACAGTTGTCTACCGGCTCAGAGTACAACTAGAGTACAGTTGTACTCTACTGATGCTGATCCTTACTGGAGACTGCATCATCAATAAGGAACACTAAATAGCAAAGCAGTATTTACTGAATATTTATTATTCCACAAAGATTTTCTGCGTAATTAGCACTTCTATACCTCGAGCAAGAGAGTCTAACCAGACATTCTTCAGCCAATATTTATTTTAATTTCTGTGTTTTAAGCAATTGCAGGAGTTACGAGTCTTTTAAGCAGGTTCCCATAAATTACACACTAGAAGAATAACATGACCCAGACATGAAAGATACTCATGTAAATCGGCGAAAGACACACATGATGTTTAGACATCCAAGGGAGCTAGACACACTAGGGAGATAGACACCAAACGGAACCAGACACAGACGCGTTACAGGGACTGAAATTGAAATTGAAATTGAAATAAGTTTATTGAGGTAAAATACACACAAAGGGATGAGGTAGCTCAAGCTATTCTCACTCCGTTCAGTACATCAAAACTGTGCATCGGCCGGGAAGACGGATCAAAATACTGAGTCAATGTGAGAACAGTGAGGAAGTGGAATGAATCTGGAGGGAAAACAGGTGAAGCTGCTACCATCCAGGTTCAAGAACAGTTATGAAAATAAGGGAACAGCTCAGAACACCAGAAGTGACCCTTCACTCAATGATGAATTTATAATAACAATCCTTCATTATGTTAAGGCAATGGTTGTTAACATCTTGACAATGTTAAATATAAAATTAATGTTATCATACAACTGTTACTTGTATGATTGATGAGATTAACATACAATAACAATTACAGCAGCATTCATAGACATTCTTAGCACTTTCTCAGGACAAACTAACAAACACTGAGGTTAATAAGCCAGAGTTTCACTCTCACATCCACTATGATTCATAATATCCAATTTCTATGCAAAAGTGTGATGGGAAAAATACGATGCCGGAGGAGTTTTGCTTGTCATGATGTCTATTCTCTAGATTTCTCACAACGTACAAAATACGGGGTGCTAACACACACAAACCCAGGCCACCCAGCTAACCTAACCAACCTGCGCATAGAAAACATGGATACTTGCGAACCGCTATTTTTCGTAGTACCCCTTATTTTATACGTTGGGGAACCATCTTGAGGTTATCTTGAAATGATTTCGGAGCTTTTTAGTGTCCCCGCGGCCCGGTCCTCGACCAGGCCTCCACCCCCAGGAAGCAGCCCGTGACAGCTGATTAACACCCAGGTACCTATTTTACTGCTAGGTAACAGGGGCACAGGGTGAAAGAAACTCTGCCCATTGTTTCTCGCCGGCGCCTGGGATCGAACCAAGGACCACAGGATCACAAGTCCAGCGTGCTGTCCGCTCGGCCGACCGGTCCCCCCCATAGCGACCATAGTGTCGCTTGCGGTAACGAGGCAGAAGGCAATCACAATCACGTGATTATCTTGAGATAATTTCGGTGCTTAGCGTCCCCGCGGCCCGGTCCTCGACCAGGCCTCCTTTTTCTTACATCAGGCGTGATGTAACTTTCATAAATACTGAAGACGTATGATGGGATCTTACTCTAATTTCTGAACTTTCCAGTCACACGCACTACCGGCTGAACCATGATGAGCCCTCTTAAAATGGTAGTGCTGTTGGCAGGAATTACAGTGAAGACCAGAATACACTAGGCGTTGAGCAAATCTTTGGAGTAGGACGGTGGGATCGAACTAGCGTCTTTGGTACTCCCAGACGCGTGCTCCGGACCACGACTTGGTAAATAATATTCAGCCTAGGATTAGCCCAAATCCACTAGGAGTCTGGCGGCACGAGTTGACCGACAGCCAACCCAAGTTTTACATATAATCCCTATGCACTCTGGCTAATACTACGCTGTATAAACTTTACCATGTCGTAGCTCAGGAGGTATGGGAGCACGTCTGGGAGTACCCAGGACGTTGATTTGATCCCTCATCCTGTTCCAAAGATTTTCTCGTAAACTAATATCGTTATTGTGATTTCCTTATATACTCTCTAGACTACCTGTGATTTGCAGACGAGTCACAATAACGCGGCTGAGAATATGACGAAAATGACCAGACCACACACCAGAAAATAAAGAACCATTTAGCTTACAATTTGAATGGTGATATACATTGGCGAAACAATGTTAAATTTACCAATAGAGCGACGGGCTCTTTAAATCTCTAATAAAACATTCTTCAAGTACATGAAGAATGTACTTGAAGACATTCAAGTACATGTCTTAATAATATTAATGTGATATTAATACATTAATATTAGTATTATATTAATATTATTATATTAATATAATATAATGTGTTAACAAAACACATTTTAATATAATGTGTTTATATTATAATGTGTTTTGATTTAAATATTTAATATAATGTGTAACAAAACCCAAAACAGTGTTTCACCTCATACGAGTATTAGCATAACTCTGCAGCCAGCTTCTCCAGCTCTTGAACCCAGACGCTAACCCAACACTGCCTGGGGCAATAATGCCTGATGCACGCTTCATAATTATCCCCGTATACTTAAACACTCTACTATATTCTCTCCTTCACGTGCCGTTAATGGTACAGTTTGTCAGGCAGTTAACTGCTTTGCCGGCTTCTCTGGTGACCTGCTCAGGAATGTCTTGGGGTCGGGGGAGCTGTTGTCGCACAAGGTCAAGGGTCAAGGACTGTCGAGTGTGCTGGGTCATGCGGGCCCCGAGGTGTGTGTTGCGGACGCCGGGCTTAGTGTTGTGGACGCCGGGCTCAGTGTTGCGGACGCCGGGCTCAGTGTTGTGGACGCCGGGCTCAGTGTTGCGGACGCCGGGCTCAGTGTTGCGGACGCGAAATAAATGTTAGATAAGCCCTAAGGTGGGGGTGTGAGGGAGGAGGCAGAGTACGGTGTTATGAGTGCCCATATATGTAGGGTGAACTATTAAGAAGTAAAAACATCAATTAGGACAAAATTAAATTAGAATGAAGAAGAAAACGTTGTTGTTTAAGATACAATACATCTATTAATGCATCTTCAGAAGGAATGGATTCCTTCTGAAGATGTATTAATATGCGAGAGTACTTAAGGAAATTCCTGTTTCAATTTTTCCTCGTGGTGTGACACTGTCACATTTTTTATCACGTGTTAATTTTCGTGATTTACACACACACATTTATATATCTATATCTATATATCTATATCTATATATATATATATATATATATATATATATATATATATATATATATATATATATATATATATATATATATATATAATCATGCCTAATAGCCAGAACTGTACTCTGTCTAGAATGCAAAGTCCGATGTGCCTAACAGGCAGAATGATTTTCGTTATTTTAAAATATTTCTTCCAGATTGGTTCTTTTCTAACAATAATAATCCATTTTATTAGGAACATGAGTTACTGAGTTAGTTATATTAGGTTAGCATAGAGGTGGATAGGTTAGTGTTGGATAGGCTCGGTTGGATAGGTTAGGGTCGGATAGGCTTGATTGGGTAGGGTAGGTTAGGTTCGATAAATTGTCTGTTAGTTTTGACTCAACATAAAATTGCAACCATATATAATAGCATGAAAGCTATCATTTCATGAGAACAAAAATGCAAACAAATTAAATATTTCATGAAAATTCGGCTCATCGAAACTCGTCGAAACAAGAGATCCAAGACCGGTAAGATTTCTTTTCCAGTTCCTCATGGGCGATCCAAAGAGGAAATGCTCACTACATCCTCGATTCCCGTGTAACTTATGAGGAATTAAAAAAAAATCAAGTTTTTAAGAAAAATTACTTTTAAGTTCGCTTTTTATAACCAATCAATTTTGCAATAATTCATTTTGTTTTACAATAAATCATACAAAAAATACATTAAACTATTATTTCATTTCATCATCGTTTTTAACTCTAATTTCGATCTAAAGCAAAAGAATATAAAATTGTATCAAACAGAATTTTGCTTAATTAATTTTTCAACGTCCTTTTTTTTTTAATTTTCAATGTGTGAGAGTTCCCGTTGTCGTTTGTGGACGACCGATAATTGGGTTTTGTAGCGGGGGACATTCATGAGTGTTTGAGTGAGGGGGGGGGAGGGGGAGGGGGGACATTCACGAGTGTCTGAGTGAAGAGGGACGTATTCGTGAGTGAGGAACGTATAATGAGTGACAGTGAAGAACGTATTCGTGAGTGACTGAGTGAAGAGACGACAACTTTCGTGCATTGTGTGCTGCAGAATGTTAGAAAGTCACCCACCGTCCCGGGTCTCATTCTCTCTATTTTTTTCTATTACTATATTATTATCCAACAGTTTACCTGTACAATTACCAGTTATATAACTCATCTCCCATTCATCAGTTAATTATGATCGTTAAGTCTCTTTCGTCTCTTTCTCTTTATTATTATTAATAAATAATAATTTTTATTTGAAAATCTACAAAACATGGTACAGTGGTTTAATAGTTGTTACATAAAATGCATATTTAATAAAGCCACTAGTATGCGAAGCATTTCGGATGTAATTTAATATGCATTTTATGTATCAACTATGGTTTTGTACCTTTGCTTCCTAGTTTAATGGTAACAGTAAAACACTATGTAACAGTGTAACCCAATATCTGTGTCATTCATTATATATATATATATATATATATTATATATATATATATATATAATATAAATTTTCCAACCAACTTAATTCATAGCCTTGTTTATCATGTGCTTAAAAATAATAAATTAATCTTCACTTCGAAATTTTTTTACAGATGTTTTCTAAAAATATAAATATATGAAGTCTGCAGCCTTGTTTTTTGTCGAACAAATTGCATATTCTATCAAATAAATCATTAAGATTTGTCGAATATGAAAAAAATTGTCAAATATGAACAAATTTGCCGAACACGAACTCATTTCCGAATGTGAAAGGTTTGTCGAACATGAGAGTTGTTCGAAAACGTTGATTGTCTCTTTACATGACGCACTGAAAAAAAATTAAATGGGTGAAGGTGGTTGTGGGAGGAGAGGAGAAGTGACTACAGACATTGTACTTAGAAATATCTGGGAGGAAGTATCAGGGATGGAAATAATAAGGATGGATATATCAGGGATAGAAGAACCCACGGAAGAGACGGCAAGGACACCATTTGGTCACCATTTGGTCCGGGAGACATCTCCTGTCACGCAGGGTGCAGTCGCGCCTCCACAGATCTCAGTATCAGCTCTTGATACTGGTGTTGGCTCAAAAAGGCCACCGCTTACGGGCTATTCATGCCCGAGCCACCTCTTGGGTGGCTTAATCTTTATCAATCAAGGCAAGGAGCATCGTGTGTTGGTCACTTTAACTAAGACTGGCAGCCAGCATCTGCCGCCCTCCCCTGGTGTTTCCCAGCATTATAATCCACACAACAGCTATGCAAGCCGTGTCTCACCAATGTCGTTCAAGACGTTTCGGATAAACTCCAGAACATTTAATTCCCGTCGTAGGAGACAGGAAGCTTGTACGTAGTGCAAACAGGAATTAGCAGGTCCATTGTTCACCATAATGAAATGTGTCAAGTAAAACGTGTGTATGGGGCAAGTAACAAAATGAGCAGACTAACAGACGTTGTCACCGCTCGAATGAGACTTGGCTACAAGTATCTCTGGCAGTTCGGCTTCTATAGAGATCTAGATGAAGTAAAGTACAAAATGTGTGGACAAAGACAGGGACACACACTCGAACACTATATCTTGGACTGTAGTAAAATTGAGCCATTTAGAGATAAATCTAAACTCACGTTGTATGAAATGGCAAACCATCATAATAAATTAAGGATAAAATGCCTGAAATCCTTCCACTGTATCCATATTTCGCTTAAAGTAGATAAACGACATGTGAGATTTTGAAACAAGTAGTGCATTGTGAAGACTAATAATAACAAACAGCAGCTGCCCTCTAACTGTAATATCTCCACTGCTCAAACAATTATGTATAAGCTATAAGACCTACCATTAATGTATAATGATTTACTGTACATATATAGCTCTTGAAATAGAACATTCTCTGTAACTAGATGACATTGTAATTTTAAGGTGAGAAGGATAGATGAAATTGTTAATGTAATAAGCTCCGTTGAGGTCTGATAAAGACCTTTTGTGCCCTCTGCAATCTTTTTTGCGCTACCGCCTGAAAATGGACTGACAGCTGAGTGGTCAGCGCTTCGGATGCGTAGTCCTGAGGTTCCGGGTTCGATCCCCGGTGGAAGCGGAAACAAATGGGCAGAGTTTCTTTCATCCTGATGCCCCTGTTACCTAGTAGTAAATAGGTACCTGGGAGTTTGGCAACTGCTACGGGCTGCTTCCTGGGGGTGTGGAACAAATAGGAGGCCTGGTCGAGGACCGGGCCGCGGGGACGCTAAGCCCCGAAATTATCTCAATATAACCTCAAGATAACCGCTCACAAGATGAGTATGGGGTGCACAATAAACTAGCCGCCTCCAGCGGCAACAATCAGGTTTATCGAAGGTACCCCCCATTACTCCCAGGCCGCAACGCTCAACAATTGCCCAAGTTCTGGGTACCTATTTTACTGTTAGGTGAACAGAGGCATCAGGCCCAGCCAAGTCTCTCCTGCCATGGGACTGAATCAGAGTCCATGAGTTCTGAGGCATAAATGTAGATCACTTGTGCTACAGAGTATTGCTGGAACTTTGAGTTTCTCTGAGAAATTTCAGGATAATCTTGACGAACAACTTTTAAAATGTACAATGAAAATACAACAGCGTGATATATCCACGAGATTTTTATTTTTATGGAGCAATGCGATAGAATCGAACTCACGTCTTTGATAAAAGTGTTCGACCAGGAAAGTGGCTCTATAATTGTGGTGTTCTCTGTGGTAGACACCAGGAAGAAGTGTCACGCGGTATTCCCAAAGAAATTGATACATATAGTGTTCATTATGGGGACCGCACGCCATGGTTCAGACTCACCCAGACATCTACTTCCTACATATTGTGAGATATTACCGACAAGAGTCGCGCGAGACAGGTAGAAGCGATTTCAGCCTAACATTTCCTTAATAACAACTTGATTTGTATATATGGTAATTTGATTCTCACTTCGCCTTGATCTTGGCAAGTGCGCTGTTGTTCCTACACTAGCTCGGGTCGCTGGGAGTAAGGAGGAGCATCAAAGTAACATCATCCCTGACCACTGAAAATACTATACTTCTCAACCTTCGTGCCAAGTGGCAATTAGGCTCTGCTCGCTTGACTTATTCATAAGAACGTGAGAATAAAGAACAGTGTAGGAGGTATTATAACCATTACGAGAGTTCACCCAATTATATGTTAAACTATTTCTATGAAATAAGCCAACAATTCCACGTCTATTTGGTTATCTCGTAAATTGTTTAATAAATCGGCATTCTTGTTTCCAAACCCATATTTACCCAGCTTTATTAGTACACCATGTGTTCACCAGTGCACCATGTGTTCACAGTTCAGTAGGAACAGGAAACAGGAGGTTCAATTAGCGGCTGATCAGAGGGTGGAGTGGTGAGCCAGGGCGGTGGTGAAAGGTGTCTTTGTGTGTGACTCTCAAGCCTAGGGTACCTTTGTGGCCGCCAGTGTCACCTGTAGTGTTCATTAGTGTACTGAGTGGGAGCTACCACAATGTACGTCGACCCTACTTCGTTAAGCACTTGGGTTTCCAATTACGAAACCTGTACATCTTTCCTCGATAATGCCGGGTTAGTTTGTATTCATTAAACAATTCACGAGCTCTGAGGCGATACGAGGATGTCTGTAACAATAATAACCTTTGGTCGAGAACGACCTCGCAACGTTTCCAAGTTCGTAAACTGGTTAATAAACACAGACCAAGCCGCCGTGACCGAGGAAAGATGTACAGGTTTCGTAAGTGCTTGATGAATCCTGAACCTTGAAGCTATTAGCTAAAAAGCTTCTCCTATACAGTTGCTGCGAGCCATTCTTCTACCACTTGACCTTGCACAGGTGAGCATGTGGGAATTAAAACCTGTGCCGCCACGAACATTATGACATCACAGTCACCTCACACACTTCATATATATAACAAACTGTTATGTGTTATTTTCGAGCACAGCTCCTGTGCCAGGTAAGTCCACTACGGGCTCATCATAGCCCGTGCTACTTGCCCCGCTCCTGTGCCAGGTAAGTTACGGCTCACCATAGCCCGTGCTACTTGGAACCTGTTCCGAGTAGCTGAATCTATAACAACAACATGTTATTTTCGGTTTGATTACGTTTGTTGATAGTGTAGCGACGGCGTGACGGGGGCATACTGTCATCGGTACTTCCGCCCTACTCCTGGCGAGACGACACACACACCATAGGCGTAAAACCTCATGAAAACAGAACACTGTCGATGGATAACGACAATCCTCAGCGTCAGTAAGCCTACAAATGCAGCTTATGAGCACTTAAGTTACATAGTGTTGAAAGGTGTAGAGCACAGTGGTATGCGTCCTCGGCTCACAACTCAGGGACCCGGGTTTAATCCCTGGGCGTGAAAAAAGCGGTTAGGCGCGTTTCCTTTCACCCAATGCCTCTGTTCACCTAGCAGTAAATAGGTACCTGGTAGTTAGTAACTGTTGAGGGATGTATCCACAACATTTGCCTAATTCCGGGGTAGCTGGCCTAGGCAGAACCCAATTTGCTTAAGTACTGCCTTCCTGTCTCTGACAACGGGAATTATTATTAACCTCATAACACTTTAAATCTAATTTTATATAACTTAAAAAGACATGAAAATTTTGGTTCATCAATGAGTTTTAGACGTGTGGAATAAATTATAAACTACTAGCGCCAATAATGCGTTAGTAGTTTGTATTTATATATCTACCTCAGTAGATATATATATACCTACTTTACAACTTAACAAAAGAACATAAATTAAAGATCGTGCATGACTGCAGTCTGACTCGCATCTATTATAACATATGTTATAGCTCTGGAAAATACAAATTTTGGTGTTCCTATGTTTAATCAAAATTGTATTCAATGTCGTATTTTTAGGTGGCGCGTGGTACACCACCGATCCCTTAGTACATCGGAGTTCACTCTCCTGTGGAGCAGATTAGTAACCTCTCTTCTGGCTAAAGGATAGAAGATAAACTAAGGATGTTGAACCTCCCGCGGTTCTACAGCGTCCATGTTTGTTATGGAGGAGTACTATATATATTTCATATTTTTCTTCTTCTGGACACTTGAGCCTGGCTGGGGATTTGGATTCTTGGTGAGCAAACCACTTCATCGTTTGAACTGTAATCAGATGTGTGGTTCAGTGTGATCCTGCTGGTTGGTAAAATTATGCTATAGTTCAACAGATACGAAATGGTTATCAACCTTTCCAATGCTGGAGACACTATTAGATTCTGTAGGGCGTTACTTGCAAATTACTCTCTATTGACTGAGTTGTTATCGAGACATGTCACCCAACAACAGACCCCCACAGTGTTTGTTCCTTGACTAGTGAGCAACACAGATGCGAAGTTTTCCTCTATAGAAGAATCTCCTCCATCAGGCAGTCGTGTGGAAACACTAGTAGGGCAAGACTTTAGATGAGCTACGGGAAAGGACATCCCTACGCCTGTTAACGGGAGTCAGAAGTGGCCAGACCTGCGAACTGGAAATCACTGAAAATACTTTTGTGGACGAGTCTTTATTTAAGAGCCAAACAAAGTTTATAAACTTATACCCGTGGTCAAAGAAACCTTCACATTTTTTGTTCATCACTGCAATGTTTCAAGCTTCAGGTGAAAGGCCAAAGTTATTGCACAAACGGATTCTTACCATCAAGTTGAAAACTCGTCTTAATACCTATATTTCCAGAAAGAGTATTAAAGTGCAACACTGATAGCGAGAGATGGTGGGTTTTGCTTCACGCCAGTCACTTGCGGAACACTCGCATCGTTGTGGAACAACAACTGCACACACAAGACCTTGTTAGAGTAGAGAGTTACGGGGCTGGACACACACCTTGTTAGCGGGACTACACCAGCAACGGGAGAATGTACACAAAGCTCGAGTCTGTCTCACTGGTTCCCAGATGAACAGTGTTCTCCCTCGCAGCGCTCACATGCACGCTTACACACACACACACACACACACACACACACACACACACACACACACACACACACACACACGTGTGTTTGTGTGTGTGTGTAATCTACCCTGTCGATTCTCAAGGGAATCGACAGGCTATTTAACACAGGTGGAAATTGAGTGCCCAAATGAGCCACAGAGATATTAGAAAGAACTTTGTTAGTGTCAGAGTGGTTGACAAATGGAATGCACTAGGACGTGATGTGGTGGAGGCTGACTCCATACACAGTTTCAAGTGTAGATATGATAGAGCCCAATAGGCTCAGGAACCTGTACACCTGTTGATTGACGGTTGAGAGGCGGGACCAAAGAGCCAGAGTTCAACCCCCGCAAGCACAACTAGGTGAGTACACACACACACACACGTCTACCACTCTCGCTAACAGAGTGGTAGACGGTTGGAACAAGTTATGTGAAAAGGTGGAAGAGGCCAAAACCGTCAATAGTTTCAAAGCGTTATATTACAAAGAGTACTGGGTAGACGGGACACCACGAGCGTAACTCTCATCCTGTAACTACACTTAGGTAATTACACTTAGGTAATTACACACACACACTTTTTTACCAGTTGATTGACAGTTGAGCAACCCGTTCTCGCACTTTCGTATAGTCAATATTGACTTATTAAATACGTGTATATGTGACATACTTAACATACTAGTTTACCTTGAAAAGCTTCATAGAAAACACCGACTTTACCTAACCTTCTTAGTATGTTAAGATAAGCATCTTATTGCTTCGTATTTACAATTATTACTTATCCTATTATAGGTATAGGTTAAGTAATAATTGTAATTACGAAGCAATAAGATGCTTATCTTAACATACTAAGAAGGTTAGGTAAGGTCGGTGTTTTCTATGAAGCTTTTCAAGGTAAACTAGTATGTTAAGTATGTCACATATGCACGTATTTAGTAAGTCAATATTGACTGTAAGAAAGTGCGAGAACAGGTTGAGTTGAGAGGCGAGACCAAAGAGCCGAAGCTGAACCCCCGCAAGCAAAACTAGGTGAGTACACACACATAAACAAACACATGAGAACTTCATTCAAACATTTAACAGCGTCTAGTCCAAATTAGAAGATTTCAACGAGGTCATTGTCCATAATACAAATGGTACAATTCGATGTTCCAATTCGTTGTAACTTCAAAAAAAGATCCTGTGAGAAGTGGTCAACACACTCGCCTCAAAAGCAAAAGGACCCGTATTAATCTACGTGCCTTCATCCTACCTATTTACTCTGAATATAATAACGTGGAGTGATTATAGAGTGAATATTCAAACTGGTATAATCACACACATATTATGTACATGCTTAATATATATGTTTGATGCATAATATACAGTCTATGTACATTTTACCAATTTTAGTAGATTCTTGTGTTAATAGTTGCTCGATACGGGTATTACCAGATCATATTAAATGTAGATATCTTAATTGCAATAGTCATTGGTAACTGGTGGTATCCGAGTCAGAAAATGAAGTTTGTAGTTTGTTCCACAAGTAATTTGAGAAAATATTATCAAATAGGATAGTTCCTGTAAGAAATTGCATAATACTAGCAAAGCTCCTGTGAGATCTTACGAGATGTCCGCGTAGCTCCTGTGAGATCTTGTGAGATGCTGGCGTAGCTCCTTTGAGATTTTGCGTATACGCCGGTTTAGCTCCTGTGAAATTTAGACACTTATGAGTACAAAGTGCGTCCCTAGAGCTCGCATCCTAACTGGTTGTTATTGGTAAATGCTAAAAGCATCAACCAGAGTACCACATGTCGCCTGCCTCCCATTGGCTGTGTTAAGTCTCGAGACATGAAAACAGAAGTAACCAGCGAATTTAGGACGCCCTATATTTTTAGACAGCGTATTTTCACCAATAAATATCCGCACAGTTTACGACTTCCTGCAGTATACAGAGGCTTGGCCCTTCCTCATCTGGTGGTGAATATCATCCCGTACGTACAACACAAAGTACAATTACACACACATTATTATACAATGTATGTATATGTGTGTACTTTCATACGCACTTCTGTAATTTATTACTCATATAGAACAGTGTGAATATGTAATATATGTACACTTATTTTGTCAGAAACATATTTTAATAATAAATTCAATTTACAGTTCTTAATGCTTGTCAGAGTTGCAGGGGAAACTAAATATATAATACATGAAAGAACAGACATTTCCTTGCGGGAAGTTGGACTTCAAAGACGCGTCCTGCAAGAAAAGATATTTTCTACCAAATCCGCTTTAAAACGCATCTCAAAAGCAGCTTTGCATGTAAATAAAAAGGAGTCAAAAATGGATCTAATTAGCAGACTTTCCACCGTGATGAAGATGACGTTAAATTTTACATGTCTTATCAAGAGGAGTAGAAACAATCCTTTTTAAAACTCGTCATTGCGTTACGGTCTCAATTTGTGGACATGATTACTCCACAGAGCGGCCTCGTGGAGGTGATGGAGTGTGGCCTCGTGGCCAGACCTGGTGATGGAGTGTGGCCTCGTGGCCAGACCTGGTGATGGAGTGTGGCCTCGTGGCCAGAACTAGTTGGCCACGAGCTAGTCACCCTCTGGGCGTCTAACAACCTTAGCACCTCTTGGCAAATTCCAATCAAGTGCATCAGGAATTTATACATGTCACTCACAGAATCATTCGAGCCTTAATCTTGAATAAATATATCAGGTTGATTATTATGAATAATCGACCAAACCTAATGATTGTAATCTGGTTGCTTCACCTCTCTAGGTTACGAGATCAGTAGTGACAAGGTGTTAGTAAACACATCCTAAAACTTAATGCCATAGGAAAGTGCTTATTAAGAATATTCTTACTATTCAGATTCAGATCTATAATCCAGAGATTATATTAAAGATCCAGAGAAAAAAGTCAAAATAGGTAAACTGTAATGTAACAGATTCAACATGATTAATTGTCGGGGAATAAAGAGTTAGAGTTAACTGCCTTGTAGACACTGTTAGGTAAGCACCATTGGCGGCAGAAGAGGCAGGGGCCCAAGGCGCGCGCCTCATAACATTCATGACTGACGTATTAATCATGTGAAGGAAATTGGTGTTCAAGGCATGGAAGTGTTGGATAATATAGTGAGTCAGTGGACGTCTCACTTAGGTAGAGCAGCTCTACCTCACTCCCACCTCCTTGACGTGACAGGTAGAGCAGCTCTACCTCACTCCCACCTCCTTGACGTGACAGGTAGAGCAGCTCTACCTCACTCCCACCTCCTTGACGTGACACTTTGATAGAGCGAGTGTCACCTCTTCAACGTCTCACTGAGGTAGAGCAGTTCTACC
>NC_091218.1:23929121-23931281 GCF_040958095.1 Procambarus clarkii | reverse complement strand
AATTGTCTTCCCTGAGACCACCTTTGTCCCAGAGTTCATAATTGCTTCCTGCCCTGGCTGAATAACCACACACACACACACACACACACACACACACACACACACACACACACACAACACACACACACACTCACTCACTCTCGTGCCACGTTCACACACATTTAGTAATATATAAAGTAATTAATATATAAAGATTAACCTGTCAGACAATATTGAGAAGAAGAATACTCCATCAGGATGAACTCCAAGTTCATGAATACTAAAGTGTGCGCGTTGGTCACTTTATTGATAAGTTTTTCAGCCACCATCGTAGCGCGAATACATGCATATATGTATGCTTCAGAAGACTATTTTTAGATGCAATAGAAGACACTGGTAATTCTATAAGGCGTGGTTTCCAGAGCTTACTATTAAATTATATATACAGGTAAGCCTATATATGATCTATAATTACATATATAATATATATAATAATTATAATATAATATAATCCAAGACTAAAATATATTCTTAGAGCATAAAATAGAATCAGGGTATACATCCCTCTGTGTATATATTTACTCATTTATGTGTATGTGATTTCATTATAGTGTTTAATGAAACTGACGAACAGGAGTAACTCTTGGAGCATCTAGAGTAACTCTTCACTATGGAGAATCTGTTGCAACTTGCACTTTTCAACGATTTTTGTCAGATCTTGCCCAAGAAACTGTTTACTCCATCTGTATGCACCACCTTTTCGTCAAATTCACATATTTGTGAATAGGTTTATGTATCCTCTGGCAGCTGGTAATGCCGTAGAGAAGTTATCTGAGGGAGATGACACTGCTCATATGCGTTCATGTTTGCAACAATTCTATACATGTTTGTATCATGAGCCACACTGAATCTGCGAAGCTCAGCATCTGTATCATTTAAATTAAGAATGGCTGAGTAAGAATGGTTGTGGGAAGGCTGTAAGCTTCGTCTTCAGTGTTATTGTTCTCTGAAGCTTCTACATTACGCTTGTTTTGCTATATTTCTCAACATCAATCTCGGCTGTAATTACTTCTTACAATCCTTAAACTCACGTTGGTAAATATATAATTTTTCAACTATTAAAGGTATTTCACTTTTCAGTAGCGAGGTAGACTGATCATTAAATTATAAATCCAGCTGTTTACAATAATTCTGCAAATTAGGACATGATTATTGTAATAAATTACAATACTGTGCAGTTATTAAATGATGACGGCTATTGTTCTAGGGTTGCTATATAAACAGATGTACCAATGTTAAGAAAAACAATTAAACAAGCACATATATCCGAGCCTGAAACCCTTCGAGCTTGTGTTGTATGCAACAGTAACTTCATTTTCAGCCACTAGCGTTTGTACAGTGCAAAATTTGAACTGTAAAAGTTAAATAAAGAAGCACACGTACAATTAAATACTTACCACTTAAAACAACTTCGGTTATATTGAGCAGGAACTGTTTAAGTGGAATCAATTAATCCCACTTCGTGTATGACTCCCCTTTTCTCCTCGCCATATTGGTTCCCCCCTTCCTCCTACCCCTCCCCCTTTCCCCACCACCTCCCTTCTTCCCCATCTTCCCCTACTCTCAGAAAACATATTATTGAGAAATTGTATGAATGGCAGGAGTTACTCCTCTTTGGAAGAATGGCAGGAGTAACATCAGAGTAAGTTCACAATGTACAGACATCACATTCCCGATTTCATCCCAGATTCATTTCAGACTTCATGAAAATTGCTTCGGGTTACAAGCTATATTTCTTAAAAGCATTTAACTTAGGTGTACCGCGACCAGCCTATGTCCGCCCCATACCCCATTTTTGTTCCTTCAAATCTGGCTGAGGCTAGCCCAAAGTGTCTGGCCTCCAACTTTGGACAGAGAAATGGGTGTATTCATTTTCTCAAGATGATTTGAAAGTCTAAATCTAGAACACAAACACTTTATTTGATACTCGTGATATCAAAATTTTTATTTTGAAAACGGAAGATTTGGCCAACATCATGATGGTGATTGATGAACATCTTTTGTGATTTTGTAATAATTTAAACAATATATGCGAAATTCAGAGTTTGGAAATCTGAACCACGTTGCTGATACGAGATTCTGTCGCACACTGCACTAAGCGATTCCCCAATATCCCGCAGG